>NC_049212.1:15010167-15040167 GCF_013347855.1 Anguilla anguilla | reverse complement strand
TAGTGTATGTATAAAGAGGTTAATTATATACTGTATATTCAAATAATTATACAATGAGTAAATGTTGTTATGTGTGTTCATTAGCCAGTCCTACAGTCATAATGTAATAAAGATGGCAGTAAAGCCTGTCTGTGATAGGACGGCTCTGCTGTAATTTGTTAATAAAATAATTTGGCGTAATTGTCCAGGACAGAGATAAGAGCCGTACCCCTCGCTGCGTGTGCCAGCTCTGCAGGGATGATGTCATCGGCCCGGCGCGCTGCCGTCGGGGTGACGCGCTTGCCGCAGCGGGCCACGTGACCCGCGCCGTCCTCCCCCCCCAGCCCCCCCGCCCCCCCGCCCCCGCTGCTGAATAGTGATGCGCTGGGAGCCGGGGACGCGAGGAGAGGGGCCGTAAACATTAACCCCGATTCGCTGTCTGGCCCCTCGGAAAACGGCGGCGTTCGCTCTGCTCGGTTTTCCGCGCGGTGAGCAGGCTGCCGTGACACCGTACCCCAGGTACATTAGCGGCTCGGAAAGCTGATCTGCGGCGTTAATGAGAGCGCCGGGGGGGAGGGGGGGGGTGGGAACCGAGAGGTAAATTACTGGTGAGGCAGTCCCGCTCCACGCTGCCCACGTGTCCTTGGTCTGGCTGGTTGATGGGATTTTTAAGTTAAAATTCATTATTCATTTCTCGCTCATTAAAAAAACAGCATTTCTCATACTGGCGCTTCAGGTTTTCACATGCAGGCTGCGCAGGCTCTCTCTGTGTGACACACAGGTAATTGAAAAACCGAAACGGTAGATTAATGCAAAAAAAAAGAAGTGCATGGCTGAAGCTGCGGTGCACTGAGCGGGCCCGTTGTGCTGTGCGCTAAATGCACAAACACACGCCCGCCTGGGCCGTGCGGCCAACATTAAACATTAAGCCTGTGTTCACAGAGCCCGCAGTGTGCTGGGTTATTTATGGGCCTGTAAAAAGCCTCAGGCGGCGGGCTGGGTCGGGGCAGCCAGTCGGGCCGCTGCAGTGCGGCTGGCGGCTGGGTTTTTGTGTCCGCCTTCCCCTCTCTCGCCTCGTCCGCGGGCTCGTGCTCCGCCCCGTCCCGATGCTCTCCGCCAGCGTGCTGTGGTGAACCCTTGTTTTGGCTAATGGCTGGCTACCCTGTTACCTGTAGCCGCAGTGAGGGCGAGCGGGAGATTGGGCCCGGTCGGTCAGTCTGGGTCTTCAGACACTGAGAGCCTCTTTCTGTATGTCTGAATAATCTTTTATTGCCCTTCTTGTGTGTAGAGGGTTCTGGGCGACATGCATTTCCAGGCTGCTTGGTGAAGAGATGAAGCCATTGCATTGGAGGCCATAAAGTGTGTTTGTGTGTGTGTGTGTGTGTGTGTGTATATCTGCGACTGTGTGAATCTGTGTCTGTGTGGCTGTCTATCTGTGAGTATGCGTGTGTGTGTGCATGTGTGTGCTGTGAGTCAGTGACTGCACCAAATTTTCACAGAAAGCATAAAAGCCAGTTTTGATCCTACAGTACATTGTGGGGAATATGGTGGATTTATTTTATCATTACTGTATTATCTCCTGAAGTAGGACATAAGAAGGCTTTGGGGGGGTGGGGGTGGGGGTGGGGGGGTTGGCGAGGGAACTGTTAAACTGTTTGAAGCCGTTCAGCTGTTTGTTCTCGTTATTGAGCAATTTCTATTTGAAAAAATTCTGAACTGTGCCAGTAAATTCTGTTTATAAATTCTGTGGTGGCTATAGGTCTGATAACGAAACTACAGACTGTGCGTGAACTGAAGGAGAGAAGCTCAGCTGTCCTTTCTGCTCTTGCTGTCATGCAATCTTTCATAGGCTGTTCTGTAGACCACACCAGAGAAAGAGCGGTAGCTAAGCTGAAGGGAAAGAAAGCAAAATCAAAATGAGTAGAAGTTATGGGGTGACTGGACGCGGAATCTTCTCTAGCTAGTCAGATGCTATCAGAGCCTGCATGAATACTTCAGTGGCGAGGAATGCAGCATAAAACTGCGAGTGCTGCAGCAGCTTGCTGGGACTACTTGCAGTAAAGCACTTCAGCGACGGTCAGGATGACCTCCTTTTCCCTTGGGCCCACAGGAAGTACTTACTGCTCTGATACCAGTTCAAAGGGCCCGGGCAGTGGCTGCTCCCTTTATAAACAGAGTCGATAGAGTGCCAATGTCACTGCTGTGAACATCAGTATCAGTCTGTGAGTCACTGATCTGCGCTGTGCTGGTTTACCAGTCTGGAATGGTGGTCAGATGCACACAGTCTATCTGTAAAAGTGTGCAATTCTGCAACACCCTTTGACCTGTAAATCAGTGTCGCATTGGAACTCCCTTAGCAGTCAGACCCAAAGCAAGCTGAGCACTCGCTAGCCTGGAAGACTTTGTGACGTGGCTTTACTGTCCTGCCTGTGGAATTATTCGCCAGATTAATTGGTTTAATGAATCCCTCGCTCTCCACCTCAGCTGACGTGTGGTGAGCGTTCTAGTTGAAAAACGTTGCTGCACATTGACGGAAATTCAGTAGTTTAACCTTTTCTTTGTAAAAAAAAACCAAAAAAACAAAAAGCTTTGAGATCATGGAATAACAGGTCCTACAGAAATGCTTTGTAATTGTCCAAACTCGCTTCCAGCCAGTAACGCAGGATACAACATTGTGAGGTTAATGCTAGCGAGACAGCTACGTCATCAAGTGTCTAACTTGTACTTAACACTAAGCTGTTGTAGCTGTTAAAGCACATATTTGTAATACCCAGCTGCTGCCAGGTCATCAGGATAGCTGAGTTCAGCTACATAGCCTTCCATAAATTCCCTCAAAATTTGCATACATGCCCCATGACATGGCGTTTACATTGAGCTGTGTTTGAACTAAGGCCAATTTGCCTTTGTAAAAATAAAAAAAATCATTTATTTGTGTGTGTTTTAGTTTCTGGTTAACGCAAAAAAAAAATGTAATGTCAGAAACTGAACATACTGAAGCTGTTTGGCATTCTTCCTGAAGGTCCGTATGATAAGCTGTAATCGGTCTTCATGGGAAGGCCAGGAGAGAATGTACAGGAGAGAGGCGCTGGATTATGTAACCTCAGAGTTAGTAATGGGACCTGGAAAGGCACCTGGATTGAGCACAGAGACCCCTTTATTTGACTGGGGCGGCCCAGGCCACTGCTGCCCTCCTGTGCTGCTGCGCTTCCTGTGGCTGGCTGAGAACATCAGCTGGTGGAATGCTGGGTAAAAACATTTAAGGCTTTACTGACAGAAGAGGGGGAGGGGGGGTGTCTGGATATGAAATCAGCTGTCTAGGCAGAGCAAAATGCAGTAATGCTGGTGTGTGTGCGTGTATGTGTGTGTGTGTGTGTGTGGGTGTGGGTGTGTATCGATTTGTGTATGTGCAGTTTTTGTTTGTGTGTATATGTGTGTGTGTGGGTGTGGGTGTGTATCGATTTGTGTATGTGCAGTTTTTGTTTGTGTGTATATGTGTGTGTGTGTGTCTGTGTGTGTGTTTGTGTGTGGGTGCACGTGTCTGGCTTCATGTGTAGTTGTGTGTGTTTATGCACATCTCCCTGCACAGTAAATTGAGCCTGAACCAGACAGCAGCTCTGTTTCTGACGGTACCCACCCCTACAGCACATTAAAACCTGGATGGGTTTCTCTGGAATTTAATTACATGGTTGATTTGTAACTGTAGTGATGTGGCAGAGCTGGATATGGTCCTGTTCTTTCTGAAAGATCACATTTCTCAGCAGTGGGGACCTAAATTGATGGATCTATGTAACAGGATTTCAGTGCTCTGGTACCGACTGTGAGCAAAATTACAGCCTTCAGCAGAGCTAATGCCATTACCTGCCAACAAGGAGGTCCCGTACATCTTCTACCACACTAGCTAACACACATGCACACACTTGTGCACGTACATGCACACGCATACGCAAGTGAACACACACACAAACACACACAAACACACACACGCACAGACAGAGAGAGGGGAAACCCCCTGTAAAAATAGGAGAGAAGTTTTGCTTGTTTTGCTTTATTTCAATGAGAATGTGTTGACCACACAGAAGCTTGTGTATTAATGTATTTGTGTTGGCATCATGTGGTTTAGTTCATGGAACATTACATTATTTACAAAGGCCAGTATCCCAGTAGTGGATGTTCCCACATCTTTTGCGTAGGGAGATGAACCATTGCATTTTATAGCTCTTTTCCAGACGCTTCAAGTGCTTTCCAGTGATGAGAGGGATCTCACCTCGTCCACCTAGGTGATGCACGACAGCCATTTTGTGCCAGAACACTTTTCACACGTCAACTAAGGTGGAGAGGGAGAGAACAATTTTTTTCCCCACTTGAATCAGGGGATGATTAGGTGGCAGGTCGAGAGAGAGCCAGGTTGGAATTTAGCCAGGACACCGGGGAACCCCCTGCTCTTTTCGAAGAGTGTCATGGGGTCTTTAATGACCACAGTGAGTCAGGACCTCGGTTTTATGTCTCATCTGAAAGACAGTACATTGTCCCCTTCACTGCACTGGGGGATTTGACCAGAGTGAAGATTGCCCCCAGCTGGCCCACCAACACCACTTCCCGCAGCAACTTTGTTTTCCCAGGAGGTCTGCCATCTAAGTACTAACCAAGCCCATCCTCGCTTAGCTTTGGCCATTTGGCTGGGGGGGGGGGACAAAAAAGCAAACAGCAGGCAGCCAGTGTAAGGAGGCCAGGTGACATTGGTCAGTAATGCATTTTGCTGTTTTGCTTCTGCAGCCGATGTGCACCCAGGATGCTTTATTCTTACAGCGTGTCAGGCTGCCGTTCGGTGCCCTGCTGGGGACACAGCTCTTCAGTGGAGAAGCGTCAGTGTCAGCCTGCTTTGTGAAACGTGTCCCTGTAAGGTCGTCTTCACGCTCGGGGACATGCTGTACCTTTGTTTACCTTCCCGTAATACAGGAAAGGGTTTTTAGATTGGCACAAAGGCCCCTGTCTGTGGAAAGAGAGGCTGAGTGTGAAAGCGAAGAGACGTGATTGTCGCTCTCTCTCTTCCCTCTCTTCCTTTGGATCTTACAAAGCATGTCAAAGTTCTGTTCTTCTCAAAAGCCCAGGGAAGGAAACCAGGCCTTTGTGTGCGCAGATGAATGAATTCGCTAATAAGACTTGATCAAGACCCCCTGGATTTACAGTTTGACAGTGGGCACGGAGGGGTGTTTGAAAGCTGTGCTGGCACCATCGGGGCGAAGAGGGGGCTTGTTTGTTCATCGGTGCCTCTCAGACCACGGTGTCGAATCGGCTTTGCCTCACGGTCAGCTTATGAAGACGGGGAGCAGAAGCGAGGATCTGAGAGAGAAGGATGAAAAAAAAAGCTCTGTCGCTTCCTGTAGGATCGTGAATATAAGATAAACCTGGACAGCACAGGGGAGTGTACAGCTGTGCAGAACTGCACAGGGAGCAAGAGGAGAGTAGAGGAGAGCACAGCTGTGTGGAACAGAACAGAGAGCAGAGAGGAGAGTAGAGGAGCGCACAGCTGTGTGGAACAGAACAGAGAGCAGAGAGGAGAGTAGAGGAGCGCACAGCTGTGTGGAACAGCACAGGGAGCACAGAGGAGCGCGCGGTAGTGGAAACGTGCCGCGCTCTTGCCCGCTGGACGCGGAGCTGTGCGCCGCTTTGGCTCTGCAGCTAAGCTGTGTCGCTCCCCGTTAGCCTCAGTCTTCCCCCTGTGGGCGCGGCCCACTGCGCGGAGGCTGTAAATGCCATTAAAGCACGCTGTGCAGCACGCGGCCACAGGCCCCGAGCCAGACCTCCACTCAGCCGCCTGTTCACTCGCTCGCTCGCACATAATCAGAGAGCCCCCCGCACACACACACACACACACGCATTAACACACACGCGCACATGCACACGCCCGCATGAACACACACACGCGAGACAGTGGGAATGCCAGGTCTGCCCTGTAGGGATGAATGAGGAGCCCATTAATAACAGGGCCCATATAAACACCGCTTAACTGCGAGCTCCCCAGCAGCGGCTTTGTGAGTGGCGGTTTTATTAGATTTGCGTGCAGCTGTAATCGCGAGATTAACTGCCGCTGGTTTTTCGGAGAAAGGCTGAAAACGGCGTCGTTAAAGAGGGCAGACCGGGCGCGACTGTGGCACGCGGTGAGGAACGCGCGTCGGCAGGAGGCGAGCCGCAGGCCTCCAGGGGCGTGTGGAGATCGCAGCCCGCTCCTCTCCTGTGTTATCTGTGCGCAGCTCACTGTGCGGCTGGCCTGTGCTCTCACAACCCAGTTACGATTAAGGTTGCAAACGACGGAAGGGGGTTATATGTATTTATTTATTTTAAATCCTGCAAACACATTGAAACGCAGCATATGTGACACACCTGGGACATAGTTGCGGCTGTTCTGGGTGCCGTTTGCCGCATGAGAGAGAGCACACCCACACCAACACGAAAAAAAAAAAAACTTCACACTTCCCTCTCATGGGTTCCGGGCGAAAACAATAAACTAAAGCAAAGAACGAATATAACGAAGACAATAGAAAAATCCAGCGACAGCTTTTCCGCTCGCCGCTGGTCTCAGCTGGCCAACTTTTCAGTTACCGGCTTTCTTCACCGTCCTCAGTGCTTTCACAAACGGCAACTCCCAAAAAGAACTTGCTCTCACACACAACCCAGGTGCGTGTGCTCTCTCCACCGGTAGGCGTGGCCGAGACGAATCCGGTTCTCCACCGGATCGAATGCTACAATGTCTATTCTCGCTTTAGATCAGGTCCGCCTTTAAACTTTCTAACGGAGGGCCATTTCTAATGTGGAAACAATTCAGGATCTTTTTGTGTTAATGCTTTGATGGTTTTTACTCACTGTGTTCCATGAACAAACGTGTCATGTGTTCTGACAGCTCAGACGGGCAGTTTGGTACCCTGTAGCAGTGAGAGAGCATCAGTGTACAGATCATCATTTCAGCACTTGCATGCTGGGAAAGCTTCCAGCTGTCTATCTATCTACAGACACTCTTCAGCTCAAGGATGAGTGCTCTCGTGGACGGGATACATGTAATAATAACATGAGAGTCTATTTATGATATTGTAGATGTGTACTGATGGATATTTGTTGTGATGATATTGAGTTAAGCTGTTCTGTGTCGTACATTAGTAATTATTTAGTAATTATCAATGAATGCCAGTTTGCAAACAACATCAGCTGCCTCTAATTGAACCTGGCCTCTTTGGTGATACCCTGACGAGAGGTACATAACAGTTTCACTGACAGCAGAATTTAAATTTAGCTTTATTTCGGGCACATTTCAGTCTACAATTTACAGTGCACAGGATTTTACCCGTGACAAAGGTGAAAGGATATGAAAGTGTGAAAGAATATTAAAAAGTTCACGCGGTGTTTCATAATTTCAATTTACTTAATGAAATTCAAAGCTCTAACCTGAAATAACTTTTAAAGCCTGTTTTTATATGACGTGAAGAGTTGGCTATGTATATTTCAATTGATGGTGAAGCAGTGATGGAATAAGCAATCAACACAAAAAGCCTATTAATTCCCATACATTCCCAAATATTCCCATGAATTTTCCATGGAAAATTTTCCATTTTTAATTTCTTGGAATTATGGTACCCTTTTAGAAGACAAAATGTGATTTGTTACATTTATTGTTTCTCAGTGTTGAGTGTTTTTTTTGTTTGTCTGGTGTATCTTTATTATCAAAGAAATGACTACTTTCTTCCTGTTATATACGCTAACAGTTACACTGTCTAAAATGAACACTGCCTAACATTGTCATTGCAGGCGAACCTGAACGACTCACACAACCAGATGGTCGTGCACTGGGCTGGAGAGAAGAGTAACGTGATTGTTGCACTGGCCAGGGACAGTGCAGGGGCCACTGGGCCCAAGACCAGCTCGGTGAGTATGTAACCCAAACCCAACACATACAACATACAAAACACTAACCCAAGACACTTACACCAGCCGAAAATTACTCCAAATTGTGTCCTGCATGGTCAAATTGTTCAAAGATGTGGCACAGTCACACAACTACAAGCCAGCCCTAATCGCCCAATTAGTGCCCGACATCACTGATGCTCTTCTGGCTGAAAGGGAGCAAGATCCCTGCAGCAATGCTCCAACATCTACTGTAATATAAAGCCTTCCCGGAAGAGTGGAGGTGATTATAGCTGCCGAGGTTGGACCAACTCTATATTAATGCCCATCATTTTGGATGATTTTGGCCGTGTAATGTATGTTTGGTGAAGGGTTTTTGATTAATGTGTTCATATCTCCAGCCAGGCAGCATTAAATGGTGCAGAAGATGTTTCTGTGTACATTAGAGACCCATTGAAGCATCACTGAGTGCATTATTGGTTGACGGTGAAGTGGGGACACTTGTGGAGTGTCTCACCCCTGCTGTCCCACGTGTCCATCCCATGGCAGGTCTACGTCTCCTATGACTACGGCACCAGTTTCACGCCCATCTCCGACAAGTTCCAGCTGTCCAGCAAAAAGAAGGGAGCGAAGCAGGTTATCGCCCAATTCTACCACAGCCCTGCTGACAACAAGAGGGTGAGTATCTGAATACAGGGCAGGCCATTCATCCATCCATTATCTATACTTGCTTATCCCAGGCAGGGCCGCAAGAAGTGCTGGAATCTATCCCAGCATGCATTGGGCGAGAGGCAGGAATGCACCCTGGACAGGTCACCAAAATATCGCAGGGCACACACACCATTCACTCACATGCTCATACCTATGGTCAGTTTAGAGTCTCCCAGTAGCCTACCTGCATGTCTTTGGACTGTGGGAGGAAACCGGAGTACCCGGAGGAAACCCTACGTGGGCACGGGGAGAACATACAAACAGCGCGCAAAAATACTCATGCCTTGATTCAAACCCAGGACCTTCTTGCTGTGAGAAGCTGGTGCAGTGCCTAATATCTTTTGCATAATACTGTATTTCAGTGCTGTCATCAGTTATGTGGAATCCTGCTGTGTTTTTGTGATGTGACTGACATCTAAGATAGCACAACTGAGAGAAGCTGTAACTGGAAATTGATTTGCTTGTGTGTTTCTACCATGATGGCATAAAGGGGTTTAATATGACACTATTCATTTTTAATTGTAGTAAAACAAAAGAGCAGATGATACTAAGGGAATATATTGCTCAAATGTATTCCCTAGTTTGTGAGCTAATCAGGCGTGTGTAGTGTGAAAATGTCATACTCACCATGGAAACATTCCTGCACAGTTTATTTTGCGGTTGTGAAAAGAGGGTGTTTTTTTTTCATCTGACTGGCCACGCCCCAGGGCTCCGTTTTGTTACGCATGTTGACCGGGCCTGGCGGGGAACGGTGCCTTTCTGATTGGTGGCTGAGCCCACATCTGGCAGCCATTGCTGTTAATCTCCGCTGTGGCTTTGGCATCTCGCGGTGCTGTCCGGGCCCTCACACGAGGGACTGGCCCGCGCTCCTGCTCCTCAGCGGGGAATCCGTTTCACAGCCTGCTTCTGACCACCCCGCGCCTGCAGGCCGCTCCAGAGCTGAGGGCTCGGGCTCGGGCGGTAGGTACAGGGGAGAGGTGATTATGTGAATGTGGCTGATCAAAGGATCTGAGGAAAGGTAGAGTTGGGATTATAACTAAATGGCTCACATTCCTGTTGTTGGAACAACAGAACTACAAGGTTTTTACGGTGATTTAGGGAATTTTAAGTAAATGTTTCTGTGTTTGCAGCCTTCTCTTTGTTGTGGATCTGTGTATTTGGTGGTTTATGTCAAGTGGTCATCCTGTAGTCTACATTAACAAAAGTCATTGGTGTTCTAGACCAGAGGTGGGCAATGAGGGTCATATCTATTTCTGTTTTTCATGCCAACTTCTGGTCTTGATTACAGAATTAGCTCTAACATTTAGGCCACCTGACATTTTAGCTGCATTTCTTGATTAGTGCATAGTACAGCTAAAGTTGTACAGACTGAAGTTTTTTATAAATCTGAAACCCCTACTCTGCTCTTAGTTCTTTTCCACCACGACTGCATTCCCTGGTAATCCCTCCCTGTCTTCTGTGCCCCACAGTACCTCTTTGCAGACACCACCAACAGCTACCTGTGGAACACCTTCGATTTCTGCAAGACCGTCCAGGGCTTCTCTCCCCCTTTCAAGCCTACGGACCTACTGCTTCACAGCACGAGGCCCAGTCTGTTGCTGGGATACGACAGCTCGCACCCCAATAAGCAGGTACGTCGCCCCGAAGAGTCAGCAGCGCGCACAGCTCCTACTCCAGTAAATAGGCCTCTCATTATCTCAGCGTGTTCGCCAATGAACGGGAATGTCTCCCCACTGAGTCCGTCCTCCAGTCAGCTCTCATCCCAATGCGCAGAGCTGCTATGCTAATCCAGGGTTTGGGCTCACATTTGGCTACTTGAAAAGTGCTGTTCGGATTTGTTGTGAACGTATTTGTTAGTTTTGTCCATTTTCATGAACACAGTATTTTCTCACCCAGAGGAAAGCTTCTACTTCCCACACCAGCAGCTTGTCCGTTGTTTCACGCTTTGGAATCTTTTTGGTTTAACAGTTTGCCATCTATAATTGTAACAGATTTGATATGATTCATAAGTTTTGTATTTTATGATTTTGTGTGTGTGCGCACGCGTGTGTGAGTGAAAATTGCAAACACCCCCTCACTCTTACATTCCTGTTTCTGTAGCTGTGGAAGTCGGATGACTTTGGAGAGACGTGGGTGTTGATCCAAGAACATGTCAAATCATACTTTTGGTGAGATTTTTTTTTTTTTTTTTAAACAAGCATGAATATTATAACAGTGTGTGTCTACCTTTCTGTCTGTCTGTTTGACTGGGTGTGTGTGTGTGTGTGTCTGCCTGTCTGTCTGATTGTGTGTGTGTATGTGAGTGTGTGTGTGTGTGTGTGTGTGTAAGAGACAGAGAGAGACAGAGATGATGTTAATAAGATGTCATGCAGAGGAATGGGCAGGGTTCATTGGCTGTGGTAAATCCAGGGTTTGTTCAGGGTACTGTCTCCTCCTCGTGCATCCTGGCAGAGTTTGAGTTCTAATCCCAGTGAGCCTGCAGTGTAAGTAGCTTGTGCAGATCCTATTAAGACTGCTGTAAGCCTGAGAGCTCCATGCTGCTCACACCCTACTGCTAAACACATTCTGCCTCCTGCTGCAGCAGAAGAAGCCTTGCAGTCTCGGTTATGTGTCCCTCAGCATAGCGTCTACACTCAGACTACCTTTAGCATGCTGAGGGACCTTCGCCCCCTTGTGAGAGCTGGTTTATGACTGTAGCCTCGACCGTGCTTGCCGGGCTGCACTTACTGTGGTTCTGGGCTGTCCCAAAAGTTCTGCTCGCATTCAACCCTGGACAGGCATGGTCTCCAGGCCAAGCTAGCTCTGCACAGCAGAGCTTCTCAAACTGCGGTGTCTGGTTAACAATATAAAATGCTTTGTTTATGCTTCCTTACTGCATAGATGACACGTTATGCCTACGTATATGAACCAGACTTTCTTCCAAACGGGATTTGAACCTGCAGCCCCCTGCGCGAGTGACTGTGGCTCTGTGTTGCAGGGGGGTGGAGCCCTATGATCCGCCCACCACGGTACTGGTGCAGAGGCACGAGCCCCAGGGCGTCTCCACCGTCCTCAGCAGCACCGACTTCTTCCAGAGCGAGCAGAACCGACACGTCATCCTGGAGCGGGTCGACAGCTTCCAGCTCCGGGACAAGTACATGTTCGCCACCACCACCGCCTCGGTGAGTCCCGCCCTGACCACAGTCCTGCTGGCCCCAATCCCAGCCAGATTCACGCCCTGCCCAGCTGGCACTGGGTCCAGCTTCTGTGTTCTTCTAAATTGGCCTGTTTGTTTGGGCTGGCACCTGTGTTGATACTACTTGTTCACGTTTGCTCGCTGTGCCCTTGAAAATAATCCCCTCGATAACCTCTATGAGACGTACAGTGCTTGCGCAACACGCAGAAATAATGCATTTGCTTGAAAACGTACGTCTGAAAGGAAGGCTGGATTGAGCAAGCTCCCTGTCGAACGTGGTGAGTAATATCGCAGTCACCTCGAGACATTACTGTGAGAGAGACGCAATCATAGGCGGAATCCCCTCCAGCCAAAGAAGCCTGATTTCTTGGAAATTTTACTACATCAAAAGAATAAAAACATGCACGTCCAAATTCTCAACTGGTGCCAGACAGAAAAAAAGCATGATACATAACGCACACAGTATACTGCTCCCAGGATGAACGTGTTTTATTAACATGACATTTTGAGATACGTTATCTTGTGCATTGTGCGTTTGCCTCTGCAGTATTAAGATATATTGGTGACACAATTATATGCTATGTGATGTATTTCCATTGTATTTTGGGCAGTGGCACTTTTTGTAAATTGACGGTCAGATGATCCAGTGCCATAGCATGTCATGTGGGTATTTAACGGCATCATTTTCAAATGCTCTTTTATCTGATGAAGCGCCTGTAGGTCGAACCGTCGTTTTTTAGTGTCAATAAATACTGTTATCTTGGGGGCAGTATACAATTTGACTATTGTGCCAATAAAAAATTCAAAATCCTTAAAAAGCCACGACTGTTTGTAAAGCGTAGTTTGAAAGTCGTGTACTAATGTGAGTCCGGTTTGACTGGGAGCCTTGTGAGTGGATCCATGTTGGATGAGTGGGGTCCTTGCCTGGTCTCATCCGAAAGATGGCATCTCCAGCAGCAAGGTGTCCCCCTCACAGCACTGGGGCATTGGGGTTTATTTGATCAGAGGGAAGATTGCCCCCTGCTGACCCACCAACACCATTTCCAGCAGCGACTTAATTTTCCCTGGTGGTCTCCCATCCAAGTACTAACCAAGCCCACGCCTGATTAGCTTCAGCCATTGGGCAGGAGCAGGGTGCATGGTGGAATGGCTGCTGGCTGATGAAAGCGTTGGGTTTTTCCGCTACGCTACGCGCTGGTGGTCTGCCTGTCATGTGGTAATCAGCCGCATGCGGGGAGTGGCGGCGGGATGCTTTCTGTCGTCCGCCAGCTGTGTGCCAAGGGCGTGGGTATTAACTTCCAATTAGCGGTAGCGACAAAGCTCACGACAGCAGCGAACAAACCAGACATTTGAGGGCTGCCGTAGGAAACGAAATGCGAAAAGCGGCTCCTGTCTATCGGAGCGCTTGGTCAGCTGCTGCTCTGTGAACGTTTCAGCTGGTAAGCGGAGTGTGGTAAAGCATGTGGGCTCGCTTCCACTTACTCTGGAGGGAGTCATTATTTGGTTTGGTTTTGGTTCTGCGCTAGCGCGACGTGTGCTATCCGCTTTTAAAATGTTTCATTCGACTCTTCTGGGCCAGTGGAATTTTGGTCAGAGCAGATTTTTGTGTGGAAAAGCATTAAGCGGGACAAACTGCGCTCACACAGAAGCAAATGCTCAGGCTGAGCCACAAAGCGAATGAGCTTTCTTGCAGCGAAGTCTGTTAAAGAGCATTAGAGTTTGGACATTTGTCAGCCTCTAGACACTGAAAGGTCGGTTTTAATCAATGAAAAGCGTCAGGCCCCGAAGAAGGCTGTCAGAGACTGTGTGTGGGTGGGAGCCTGCTTTATGTGTTTTGAGCTTTTTCTTTTTGAACCTGTCACGGGATACGCCCGGGCTCTGAAGGCTGATGAATTGAAACAGCCTCAGACCCGGAGCTTGTGGTCGAGGAGCAGTTTTTCAAATCATTTCTCATCGATCTGATCTCACAGAGAGGCAGATTTTTATGGACGTTCTTATATGAACCGAGCGCCACTTTTTTGTGATGTGCAGCGGGGATCTGTGGCTTGTCGGACATAAAGGGCGTGAGCCTGTTCTGGCTGCCCGAGCTGCGTGCTTGGCTGCTTGGCTGCTCTCTTCTGATTTGCCGGAGAACATGGCGGTGGTGACACGGTTTCATATCCCAACTCAGGCAAAAAGGAAAAATTGTCTTTAACGGTTGGTGAAAAAAATAAAAAAAAGGAAATGGACAAATGTCATGTGACCTCTCTGCTAAAGAAACTCAAACAGTGTTGTACAATGAGCATGAGAGAGTGTGAGATTGAGTGAGAGGATGAAGCCGGTCTATAGAGTGAGTGAGTGGGTAGAGTGGGTTTTAGAGAGAGAGAGAGAAAGAAAGAAAGGGATGGGGACAGGTCTTTTAGAGAATTCATTAAATGGTTTCTGTGTTCTTAATGAAGTCACTCCTGTGTATCCCCAGTGGTCCTTAACAGTCCATTTTGTTCAACATCACAGCTGCCCTTTATTTCACCCTGTACTGGACACACAAACTGGAGAGGACACAGCAGCCAGAGAGCATCCCTCCACTTCAGGGCTCAGCGCAGAGTGTCTCTCTCGCTCTCTCCCTACTCCCTCTCTCTCTCTCTCTCTCCTGCACCGCTAATCGCATTAGGATAATGAATATTGTGAGAGCCTGTGCCGGAAGCTTCTTAAGACTAATTAAAGCCTCCAAAACCAGGCCCCCTCTCATTGGACTCTTCTGTGCGGGCAGTGATGATATTGATCCGTGGAAATGACTGTGCCCTTTACATATTCGGAGATGACTTCCTAATAACTGGCATGGAGGAGATTGCCAGATGAGATGTGGACTGTGGAGACCACTGAGACTGGCAAGCCCTCCACTGCCCGGTTGGTTCCCCCCCCCCATTTATGGGATAAAATTTAGCGATGTCACACGTTTCATGGATTACAAATGCAGAGAGGGTAGAGGATGTGCAGTCAGTCATACAGGACACACATGGGGAAGAGTGAAAAGAAAGTTCTGGAAAGCTGACAATGTGGGCGGAAGCTCTGAACTGCTCTCTTGTAGCGACATCATAGGTCATTAAAGAAAGTAATCAGACCGCCAGCAAGTGCTGAAAGTGGGTTCTGCTTGTTTCTGCCCACACAGACCCGCCCCATAATGCCCCCTTATCCAATCCGCTGGGTTAATAGAGCAGTCAGCCTTTTTACTGTGGCTCATCTCAATCCTGGTCCTGGAGAGCTGCAGGGTCTGCTGGTTTTTGTTGTTGCTCAATACTTTGATTACTTGAAGTCGGTGATGACACCATTAAACGAACATCATCTGGTATCCTGGGTTTAAATTAGATGCCGATTTTAAAGTTAAATTGAAAAGCCTCCCTCCACATTAAGGTTGATGACCGCTGCTGTGTCTGCTAAAGCGTTTCCTTGTCAATGCGTCAGTTTGATTGGCCGGTATTTGGAGCATTTGCCTTTCTTCTTCTTTCTTGTTTCGTGCATCTTCATCCTTTGCTGTGATTCATTACTGCAGCAAACATTGTGTCCAGTGTCACAGGAGAAACCTCTCTCAGTGCCACAGTGCTGCTCAGAACATCACAGGAGAAACCACGCCCACCCCTATCAGAGCATGATGAGAGAAACCACACCCACCCGTATCAGAGCATCACAGGAGAAACCACACTCACCCTATCAGAGCACCACAGGAGAAACCACAGCCACCCCTATCAGAGCATCACAGGAGAAACCACACTCACCCTATCAGAGCACCACAGGCGAAACCACATACACCCCTATCAGAGCATCACAGGAGAAACCACACTCACCTCTATCAGAACATCACAGGAGAAACCACACCCACCTCTATCAGAGCATCACAGGAGAAACCACATACACCCCTATCAGAGCATCACAGGAGAAACCACACCCACCTCTATCAGAGCACCACAGGAGAAACCACACTCAGCCCTTAGTGCCACAGGAGAAACCACGCTCACTGTGCTATTCAAGCATACCTTTATTTCAGTGAAACTACTTCTGCAGTGAGGCAGTGCTGTTGAAAGATCTCATTATGTCAGTGAAATCACTGCTGTAACCCAGTGCTGTTTAAACATCTCTTTCGTTCGCCTCTTCAGTTCAGCTGGTTGCTTCAGCACTAAAACGCACTGTGAAACACTCAGCGCTGAAACGCAGCTCTGTTCACGGGGTCTCTTGTGAAACGCGGTGCTTTTTGAAGGGGCTTTTCTTGCTCGGCGCGTCCCCTCAGCCGTTAAAGAATTCCTGGCTTCGGGAGAGAGAGAGAGGCTCTCCTCTGCTCTCGGCGTTCCAGGACATTCTTCACCCTCCTCTCAGCCCGGGCCGGGATAGTGCTGCGGCCGCCGGGCTCTTCCTGGATACGGCCATGAAGCCGCCAGATAAATCAATGCGGCGAATAGAGCGCGGGAGCGCCGGGCCCCCGGGGGAGGGGGGCGGAGGCAAGGGGCCGAGCATACGCTCTGTGCCCGGGAACAAGGGCCGTTTGTGGCCGGCGGGCAGAAGCGCCGCACATCCGTCTGGGTCCCCAGCCATCGGTCAGCGGCCCTGTCACAGCGCGTCGTTCTCACGACTCCCGATGAACGAGGAAGCTCGCTTTTTTTTTTTCTTTCTTTCTCCTTTCCTGTGTTTTTGTTTTTTGTTTTGTTTTGTTTTTTTTTTCAGCAGCAGAGAGAACGCTAAATCCCCTTTGAGATGCGCTCTTGTAATCCTGGATGATTCTGCGCACCCAATTACCCCGCCGTGTTGGAAACAAGCCACCCACAAATTATGCGTTTTAATGCATCGGCAACGCTCGACTAGAGTCTTAAGAATATGCTAATAATGCACTAATGATACTCAGCATAGCGGACACGCAGCCTGCAACTGCGCTGTTGTGTGTTTCAGCGATAAAGCTTCAAAGTTTATTTTTGCTATTAGTATTTTTGTTGGAATCTCCCGGTCACTTTCTCTATCAAATTTTTTAGTCTGATTGTGGTTCAGATTTTGATATTTTGCAACTTCGAATGCTGCTCTTTAAATGTACAGCATTTTGCGTCTTGAGATTATTTTGGGGCAAACGGTTTTTAATTCTTTTTTGACCCTGATTTTTTCCCCCATTCATTTGCAATGTCCAAATCATGTACAGACCCTTCTCTCCACTCATCATGATGCAGCGTCCTCTCAGTTCCGGAAAAAAGCACATCATCATATCACACTCCATCGCCCTGTTCAGCTCTCCAGCTCTTCAGCAGTCTCTCTGTAGAGCAGTGTGAAACTGCAATGCTAATGCAGCTGTGGATGTATGACTAGGTTCAACTGTGAAAATAATTGTAATTCTTGTGGTCTGAGGTGTCCTACTTAAAATTTTTCGTTTTGGCAGTACGTGGAAATCCTGGACTTGATTTCTTGTTTTTTGTACTTTATTATTTCCCTAGCATGTGAACAGCTTTAAGTTTGTATATACAGCGCAGTGTGTGTGAGCATGTCTGTGTGTGTGTGTGTGTGTGTGTGGGTGTCTGTGTCTGCATGTGTGTGTGGATGTTTGTGCGTGGGTGTGTGTGTGTGTGTGTGTGTGTGTGTGTGTGTGTGTATGTGTGTGGATATGTGTGTGGGTGTGGGTGAGGATGTGTGTATGTGTGTGTTTGTGTGTGTTGGTGTGTGTGAGTGTGTGTGTGTGTATGTGTGTGGATATGTGTGTGGGTGTGGGTGTGTGTGGATGTGTGTTTGTGTGTGTTTGTGTGTGTTGGTGTGTGTGAGTGTGTGTGGATGTATGTGCGCGGGTGTGTGTATGTGTGTGTGTGGATATGTGTGTGGATGTGGGTGTGGGTGTCTGTGTCTGCATGTGTGTGTGTGTGTGTGTGTGTGGATATGTGTGTGGGTGTGGGTGTGTGTGGATGTGTGTGTTGGTGTGTGTTGGTGTGTGTGAGTGTGTGAACACACAGGTAACAGCTATAGTTGTGTTGGTGCTGTTTGGACAGGGTAGGCCTGTTTCCCTCTCCTGTGTAACCCTGCTGATTCATGTCCCTTACAGACTCCACAGGAGGGCCAGAACCCCTCCTCCGTCCAGCTGTGGGTCTCCTATAACCGCCAGCCCATGAGAGCTGCCCGCTTCATGACCCGCCATCCAATCAGCGTGAGTATGCTGCCCGCAGCCCCTCCCCCTCTGACAGAACAACAGGACGGCTGGCTCCGCCCTCCTGTTTTTAACCCCGCCCCTTAAACACGCCACACTCCTGCTGCAGTAAAACCAGCCTGTAATTCCCCCTGTGAGTTATCTGATGTAACCGCCCTCCCGTAGGAGTACTACATCGCTGACGCCTCGGAGGACCAGGTGTTCGTGTGTGTGAATCACAGCAACAACGCCACACACCTGTACATTTCTGACACTGAGGGCCTGTCCTTCTCCCTGTCCCTGGAGAACGTGCTGTACTACAGTCCCGAGGGCTCAGGAAGCAGCACGCTGATCAGGTACAGACACACACCTGTACTACAGTCTGATCAGGTACAGACACACACCTGTACTACAGTCTGATCAGGTACAGACACACACACCTGTACTACAGTCTGATCAGGTACAGACACGCACACCTGTACTACAGTCTGATCAGGTACAGACACACACACCTGTACTACAGTCTGATCAGGTACAGACACACACACCTGTACTATAGTCTGATCAGGTACAGACACACACACCTGTACTACAGTCTGATCAGGTACACACACACACCTGTACTACAGTCTGATCAGGTACAGACACACACACCTGTACTACAGTCTGATCAGGTACAGACACACACACCTGTACTACAGTCTGATCAGGTACAGACACACACACCTGTACTACAGTCTGATCAGGTACAGACACGCACACCTGTACTACAGTCTGATCAGGTACAGACACACACACCTGTACTACAGTCTGATCAGGTACAGACACACACACCTGTACTATAGTCTGATCAGGTACAGACACACACACCTGTACTACAGTCTGATCAGGTACACACACACACCTGTACTACAGTCTGATCAGGTACACACACACACCTGTACTACAGTCTGATCAGGTACACACACACACCTGTACTACAGTCTGATCAGGTACACACACACACCTGTACTACAGTCTGATCAGGTACAGACACACACACCTGTACTACAGTCTGATCAGGTACACACGCACACCTGTACTACAGTCTGATCAGGTACAGACACACACACCTGTACTACAGTCTGATCAGGTACAGACACACACACCTGTACTACAGTCTGATCAGGTACAGACACACACACCTGTACTACAGTCTGATCAGGTACAGACACACACACCTGTACCATAGTCTGATCAGGTACGGACACACACACCTGTACTACAGTCTGATCAGGTACAGACACACACACCTGTACTACAGTCTGATCAGGCACACACACACACCTGTACTACAGTCTGATCAGACACACACAGACACCTGTACTACAGTCTGACCAGGTACAGACACACACACCTGTACTATAGTCTGATCAGGTACAGACACACACACCTGTACTACAGTCTGATCAGGTACACACACACACCTGTACTACAGTCTGATCAGGTACACGCACACACACCTGTACTACAGTCTGACCAGGTACAGACACACACACCTGTACTACAGTCTGATCAGGTACACGCACACACACCTGTACTACAGTCTGATCAGGTACAGACACGCACACCTGTACTACAGTCTGATCAGGTACAGACACACACACCTGTACTACAGTCTGATCAGGTACACACACACACCTGTACTACAGTCTGATCAGGTACACACACACACCTGTACTACAGTCTGATCAGGTACAGACACACACACCTGTACTACAGTCTGATCAGGTACAGACACGCACACCTGTACTATAGTCTGATCAGGTACACACACACACACACACACACCTGTATCAGTTACAGACAAACACACCTGTACTACAGTCTGATAAGGGACGCACACCACACACCTGTACTACTGTCTGACCAGGTAAAGACAAAAACACCTGTACTACAGTCTGATCAGGTACAGACACACACACCTGTACTACAGTCTGATCAGGCACACACACACACCTGTACTACAGTCTGATCAGACACACACAGACACCTGTACTACAGTCTGACCAGGTACAGACACACACACCTGTACTACAGTCTGATCAGGCACACGCACACACACCTGTACTACAGTCTGACCAGGTACAGACACACACACCTGTACTACAGTCTGATCAGGTACATGCACACACACCTGTACTACAGTCTGACCAGGTACAGACACGCACACCTGTACTACAGTCTGATCAGGTACAGACACACACACCTGTACTACAGTCTGATCAGGTACACACACACACCTGTACTACAGTCTGATCAGGTACACACACACACCTGTACTACAGTCTGATCAGGTACAGACACACACACCTGTACTACAGTCTGATCAGGTACAGAAACGCACACCTGTACTATAGTCTGATCAGGTACACACACACACACACACACACACCTGTATCAGTTACAGACAAACACACCTGTACTACAGTCTGATAAGGGACGCACACCACACACCTGTACTACTGTCTGACCAGGTAAAGACAAAAACACCTGTACTACAGTCTGATCAGGTACAGACACACACACCTGTACTACAGTCTGATCAGGTACAGACAAAAACACCTGTACTACAGTCTGATCAGGTACAGACACACACACCTGTACTACAGTCTGATCAGGTACAGACACGCACACCTGTACTACAGTCTGATCAGGTACAGACACCTACACCTGTACCATAGTCTGATCAGGTACAGACACACACACACCTGTACTACATTCTGATCAGGTACAGACACACACACCTGTACTACAGTCCGATCAGGTGTGAATATGAATACCTGTACTACATGCATGCATGTGTGTGTGTGTGTGTGTATTTATGCATGCGTGTGTGTGTGTGTATTTATGCCTGCGTGTGTGTGTGTACACACACAGATACTTCGCCAGTGAGCCCTTTGCAGACCTGCACCGGGTGGAGGGCCTGAGGGGCGTGTTTGTGGCCACGCTCATCAACGGCTCCCTGAGTGAGGACAACATGCGCTCCGTCATCACTTTCGACAAGGGCGGCACCTGGGAGCTGCTGACCCCGCCCACTGCTGACAGCCTGGGCGGGACTGTGAACTGCCAGGTACGCCTCCTGTCCCTGACCAATCAACCGCTGGACTCTAACTGTTCAGTATTTTCAGGACTTGTTTAAATTCTGTGGAGGTATTCATTATCATTGTACTCTTGGGTGATTTTAACTTGCCTTGTGATGTGGGGGGCTTTACCTGAGGTGGGGTTTGTTACTGTTTGAGTTCACTGGGGAAATCAGACGGGCTGAAACCCCTTAATTTTTTAACCTCCAGGAGAAGATTATATATGGTTAACTCCTGGATCTCTGTATAGGAATATTAGACATGCTATACCCTGGAATCTCTGTATAGGAATATTAGACATGCTATACCCTGGAATCTCTGTATAGGAATGTTACGGACATGCTATACCCTGGAATCTCTGTATAGGAATATTAGACATGCTATACCCTGGAATCTCTGTATAGGAATGCTAGACATGCTATACCCTGGAATCTCTGTATAGGAATGTTAGACATGCTATACCCTGGAATCTCTGTATAGGAATGTTAGACATGCTATACCCTGGAATCTCTGTATAGGAATGTTAGACATGCTACACCCCTGAATCTCTGCAGCTCTCCAGGGGGTGCTCTCTGCACCTGGCCCAGCGCTGGAGTCAGCTGCTCAACATTCAGCTGCGGCGCATGCCCATCCTGTCCAAGGAGTCTGCACCTGGCCTCGTCATGGCCACAGGTGGGTCTCCATGACAACCGGCCGCGTGCGCTCACAGGTGGGTCTCCATGGTGACCAGGGTGTCAGCAGAAAACCCACACCGTTTACCGATTTTGGAAAGTAAGCAAATGAGGCCCAATAAATATTCCTCAGAGCTGAAATACAGCTGTTGAGCTCAGTAAACGGCAAATTGTAAACTCAGAGGCAGTGAAACGAACTGAAGAGCCCTACTGCAGGGAGACGACCCTTGGGCCTGTTATAGGAGGTTTTGTTGACGTGCTTAAAGATATAGTTCTGGAGGTGGTTACAGAATGTCTTGCTGCGGCATTTTCAGAATGCATTTGTTGAGGAGGTTGTAGAAGCTGGTGCAGCAGTGGATCTTTGGCTGGCCTGAACCAGTTTAAATGGAGCGTCCTGGCAGGTTACCTCAGGTTATCTGTTTTCTGAGAAGGACACCTTGAAAAACCCTCATAGAAGTCATCGGCTTGATTAGAGATTCGTTGAGGGTGTGTGGAGTGCGGCCATTTCTGGACCCGTTCCCTGATGAGTGTTGATTTGGAAGGGGGCGGTGGCAGCTGATTTGTGTTCATGTGGATGGGGTTGATTATATAGCCGCACACAGTGAAATTAGCCCATCCTGGCCGTGGAGAGCAGTGAATCTGCATAGTCACGGACGCCACGCTTGGAGACGAGAGCAGTTACCCTGTCGAATTTTGGGTCTGAATTGTATCCAGCAATTACCGCTGCTCTGTGCCCAACACCCAGAGGGAATCTGATTGGCACCTGCTAGTACAGCGCTGTCCAATCAGGGGAAGTTAAAGCCTTTGGTTAGATTATTATGTGCTAATGCGTCAGTAGTACTGTGAGACATCTGCCACTTTCTCTTTATTACGCACAGACGCAACACAAGCACACAGTAATTATGTTTGTCTTGCCTGCTGGGTAATTAAGACACAATCCCACACACACTCAAACTAGGACCATTCCCACCAGCGGCTAATTGCCGGGTCTTTAGCTGTTAGAAAAATGGGCTGAAATTAGTTCCCTGGTGCTTCAGTGTTTGCTTACATTTCAGGCAGTGCACTCTGCCAGGTCCTGCATTTCAGGGCAAAACGCTAATGAAGCGGATGCTAACTGTGTGAGAGGTTTGTCTTTTCAGGACGGGTAGAAGGTCTGTCTGACTTCGTGTTCTGGGTGATTTCCGCTGCCCCTCCCCCTTACAAGTCCTGATCTCAGCTCATTAATGCATTAATTAACCCACCCCTTCATTATAACTATGAACATTTTATATAAGGCAGCAAATACTGATCTATGATTAAAAACCCCTCTCCTTTAGCATAATTATGAAAAACTGAAATCTGATCTAGGTACAGTGTTTGGTCAGGGAATCTGTCTCCACCTCCTCAGTCTGTAATGACTTCTCATAGCTCTTCTTCATTCATAAAAAAATATAACTAAAAAAGCAGCTCTGCCAGCTTCAAACAAAATAGAGAAACGCTCTGTTTCCTTAGCGCACCCCTGGAATGGGAAAAGTCTGTTGGTCTGGAGACCAGGTGGAGCATTCATCATCTCTCTCTCACCATTGTAGTGCTGTCGGGCACCATGTGCTACACTCATAGCTAAGGTCACTATCGCCCCCAAAATGGCTGCTTCAGCCTGCTCCCACCTCAACTCAGACATTTTTCTCCTGCCTCCCTCAACCAATCACAAACACTGATCTGGAGAAGAGCAGACATTGGCTGGTGTCTGGTTGCCATGACGAGGGCATTTATTTAAAGGGCATTCAGCAGAATATAGTTGAATGTTATAAAACATAATGAAGTTTTCTATATACTCACCACATTCTGACAAATTAGTTCTGACCCTGCCCTCCTTCTCCCTCTTCAGGTTCTGTGGGGAAGAGTCTGGCCAACAAGCCCAATGTGTACGTGTCCAGCAGTGCTGGGGTCCGCTGGAGAGAGGTGAGTGACTGTAACACACACACACACACACACACATACACACACACATGCACTATCAGCTGTTTTCAGTGTGTGTAATGACCGTAGCTGTGCTATGGCTGTTTTCAGTGTGTGTAATGACCGTAGCTGTGCTATGGCTGTTTTCAGTGTGTGTAATGACCGTAGCTGTGCTATGGCTGTTTTCAGTGTGTGTAATGACCGTAGCTGTGCTATGGCTGTTTTCAGTGTGTGTAATGACCGTAGCTGTGCTATGGTTGTTTTCAGTGTGTGTAATGACCGTATGACCGTAGCTGTGCTATGGCTGTTTTCAGTGTGTGTAATGACCGTAGCTGTGCTATGGTTGTTTTCAGTGTGTGTAATGACCGTAGCTGTGCTATGGCTGTTTTCAGTGTATGTAATGACTAGCCGTGTGGTTTCCTGAGTGTAATGACTGTTCCTGCCCTACAGGCGCTGGCGGGACCCCATTTCTATACCTGGGGGGACCACGGTGGGATTCTGATGGCCATCCCTCAGGGGGGGTCCACCACCCAGCTCAAGTGAGTGTCCCTGTGACTGCCACCATCAGATCACTGTGGAGGCTGCTTTGTCTTGGAGTGTGTTAATCACTGTGTGTTATTGATGTTTGTGAAAGGGTCTGCTC
The DNA here is from genome assembly GCF_013347855.1 of Anguilla anguilla. NCBI lineage: Eukaryota > Metazoa > Chordata > Actinopteri > Anguilliformes > Anguillidae > Anguilla > Anguilla anguilla. The sequence goes on along the minus strand of NC_049212.1, from coordinate 15,015,914 downwards.
AGTGAGGGTGTCTGTTTGTGCCAGAGTGTGTCTTTCTGCTTGTGACTGAGTGGATCTCTTTCTCTCTGTAAGGGTGGGGGGGGGGGCTGTTTTTAACGTATCAGAGCAGGTCACGGTGGGTCGCTGTGTGACCGTTGACTGTTGACCGCGCGCGGTCTGTCTCCACGGCAGGTTCAGCACCAACGAGGGCGAGACGTGGACGCCGTTCCAGTTCTCCTCGCGGGAGGTGTACGTGTACCAGCTGCTGACGGAGCCCGGCGAAAAGAGCACCATCTTCACCGTCTTCGGCTCCTACGCCGACCAGCGGCACAGCTGGCTCATCCTGCAGATCAACGCCAGCGACGTGCTGGGTGAGGGAGCTAGCTACCCTCTGAGGCTGTGTTTGTGTGTGTGTATGAGTGCGAGTGTATGTGAGTGTGTGCGTGCGTGTGTGTGTGTGTGAGGGTGCACGTGTTCTGAGCTGTGTTTCAGTAGTGTGTGTGTATGTGTGTGTGTGTATGTCTTCAGGGTGTACTGTAAGTGTTCTGCACTGTGTCTTAGTAGTGTGTGTGTGTGTGTGTGTGTGTGTGTGTGTGTGTGTAAGAGAGAGAGTGTGTATTCAGGCTGTACAGTAAGTGTACACGGTGTACACTGTGTCTCAGTAGTGTGTGTGTGTGTGTGTTTAGACTGTGAGGTAAGTGTTCGGCGCTGTGTCTCAGTAGTGTGTGTGTGTGTGTGTGTGTAAGAGAGAGAGAGTGCATGTGTATTCAGGGTGTACAGTAAGTGTACACGGTGTACACTGTGTCTCAGTAGTGTGTGTGTGTATGTGTGTGTGTCTAAGAGAGAGAGTGTGTATTCAGGGTGTACAGTAGGTGAACACTGTGTCTCAGTAGTATGTATGTATGTGTGTGTGTGTGTGTATTTGCAGGCGTGCCCTGCGCAGAGGGAGACTATAAGCGCTGGTCCCCCTCAGACGAGCGTGGCAGCGCCTGCCTGCTGGGCAGGGAGATGGTGTTCAAGCGCCGCTCCCCACACGCCACCTGCTTTAACGGGGAGGACTTCGACCGGCCCGTCACCGCCACCAACTGCTCCTGCACGCGCCAGGACTACGAGTGGTAACCACCCCCCCCCCCCCGGACATTACTGTCACATTCCTGATCGTTTAAACATCTCTGTGAGCACCTCTGATTGGCTCCAACACTCCCTGAGCACCTCTGATAGGCTGCCTCCCCCTCTCTCCCGCTCAGTGACTACGGCTTTAAGCTGAGTGAAGACCTGTCTCTGGAGGTCTGTGTTCCAGACCCGGAGTTCTCGGGCAGTCTGTATGCCCCGCCGGTACCCTGCCCTGTAGGAACGACCTACCGCCGCAGCAAAGGGTGAGTCTGTCCTTCACGCCATCGCCCTGTGCGTTTAACACCCGGTCAATGGAGCACGCCCAGCTCCCGTCAGCACTGCAGAGCAGGGCCCCGGTGTGCCGTTCTTATTGGCTGTTACGAAGCAGCTTTTGTCCAAAGGCTGGGTTTCTGACTCTGTCAGCAGTGTGTTGTACCTGCTGAGTCGATGCGGGAAAATAATAATGAAATAAGAGCTGTGAGAAACTTGTTAAGTTGTCAGTGCGGTTCTGTCTTATTTGCAGTATGAGATTACAGGGTCAGGCATCCCTTGCCTGTGACAACAGCACCACCTAGTGGCTAAATATGAAAAGTGCCCCAGGAGAGGACAAATGAGTGAAAGTTGCTTTATTATTGATTTATTATTATGTATGCACAGGAAATGTTTTTGTTTGTTTTGGCAACTGGAGTTCTGACAGTTGTAACTGTGAATTTGTGTAAGCTTGGAGATTATTAAAAAGTAAATGGAAAATTAATTGAACAAGAAAGGATTGATTAGTTTATAGGAGTTAGTCACGTTTAACAAATGTGTTAAAATTACCCAGTACTCAACTCATTTTTCAAAAACTGTTAATTCAGTCGAGAACACCAGGCAGTTGCTGTTGTGCTGGCTGTATGAGTTGGGGCTGTGAGTAACTGATTGAATGACTGCATGTATCGCTATGTGTGGCCGTGGTAACCCAAATGTGTGACTGTGCGTTGCAGGTACAGGAAGGTGTCGGGGGACAGCTGCAGTGGGGGTGATGTGGAGGCCAGGCTGGATGGAGAGATGCTCCCCTGCCCTGTGGGAGGTCAGCTCTGTTCCTCTCCCTGCATTCACTGTTTACACACTTGCATAGTTAAATCAGGAGTCACTTTGCTTAATATCAATTCAGAGCAGTTGAGAGTATATCAGACACTTGAGAAATAGTTCTTTGGCCTACTGATTATTAAACTTAGCTACATTCAGAAGCTCCACACATTGTTTTACTGGGGGTTATAGGAAATGAAGTCCACTGGCAGAGGATGTCAAACATGTGCAACAACCTCAGAACTTCAGCTCCCATCAGCCAACTCTGCAGATGTTTGAGATGGCTGATTGGACAATCATGTTTTAGATGCAAAATGTACTCACTGCCGTACTTTGTTATGTTTGGTCTTATTACTCCAGAGAGTAATGAGTTCATCTTGTACGCTGTGCGTAACTCCATCCATCGTTACGACCTGGCCACCGGCACGGACACGCCCCTTCCCCTCTCTGGCCTGCGCGAGGCCGTCGCCCTGGACTTTGACTATGAGAGGAACTGCCTGTACTGGGCTGATATCGCCCTGGACACCATACAGGTCAGGAACACGGCCATCTTCCTCAATACCAGCCATCTGTGTGTGTGTGTGTGAGAGAGTGTGAGAGTGTGTGTGTGTGTGTGTGTATGTATGTATATGTGTGTGTGTGTGTGTGTGTGTGTGTGAGAGAGTGTGAGAGTGTATGTGTGTGTGTGTGTGTGTGTGTGTATATGAAAGGCATTGTTAACTACGACACCCCTCTATGTAATGCGCTGTGCGTGACAGCTCTCCTGTGTGTGTGTGTGTGTGTGTGTGAAAGAGAGAGAGAGTGTGTGTGTGTGTGTGTGAAAGGCACCCCTCTATGTAATGCGCTGTGCGTGACAGCTCTCCTGTGTGTGCCCGCGGCAGAGACTCTGTCTGAATGGCAGCTCTGGACAGGAAGTGATCGTGAGGAGGGGCCTGCAGAATGTGGAGGCCCTGACCTTTGACCCCGTCAGCAGGCTTCTCTATTGGGTGGATGCTGGAGCGCAAAAGATTGAGGTATAATGCTTTTTATTCACAAAACATACAACGATGGCACAGAAATACTGATATTACTCTAGCAGTAGATACAGATGTAACTAAAAACAAAAATAATAGGTCAGAAAAATATATTTGCCAACAAAATGTAAGTAGTTCTAAAATTCAAATGTTTTTGAGTGTGTTTTTGAAGATTCCAAGTGTTGTAACCGTGGTAGCGTCCACTTCCTGTCCCCAGGTGGCTAACGCTGATGGAGACCTGAGACGCACCCTGCTGAACTCCTCAGTGCTGGAGCACCCCCGAGCTCTGGCCCTCATCCCCGCCGAGAGGTACTGTGGACCCCCCCCCCCCCCCCCCCCCCCCCCCCACCCCCATGAGTCAGATATGAATTTACTTTAACATCTGCGTTGACTCTGTATAAAGCTTGAAATTGGTTTGATATTTTACTTACAATGGCAGGGAAAAATGTGTAAGGTTAGATTATTTTGTTAGCCCATGATAAGGGTATGGATGGACATAACGATACGCTAACTGCTTTACTGGCGTTCCTGCTTTACTTTAAGGGTTTACTGCTGGGCCTGTCTGCTTGTTTAAATGGGCTGGGTTCTTGCTCTGTTCTGGATGAGAGCTGATTGGGTTCTGGCCTGGTTCTGGCTGGGTTCTGGCTGAGTGCTCAGTCCGATCCTGTCCCTCCCGCAGCCTGATGTTCTGGACGGACTGGGGGGATCGGGCCGCGGGGGTGTACCGGGGCTGGATGGACGGGTCCAACGCGTCCTGCATCGCGTCCGAGGGCGTGCGCTGGCCCAACGGCATCGCCGCCGACGACCGCTGGCTGTACTGGACGGAAGCGTTCGGCGATCGCATCGAGAGGGCCGACTTCACCGGGGGCCAACGCAGCGTCGTGCTGGCCGGGCTGCCCCACCCCTACGCCATCGCCGTCTTTAAGGTACGAGCAGCACCGCACGCGCGCAACACTGCCCCCTACTGGCGCATAACGCCCCTTTAAACAGAAATCAGCAGTATATGTGTAAAGTTTTTAATTGAAAACATGTCCACATTTGCGTGTCTCAGAATGACATCTACTGGGACGACTGGTCGCGGATGGGAATCTTCAAGGCCCCCAAATCCGGCTCCCTGGATAGCGAGCTGCTGGTAGGCCGGCTGACCGGAGTGATGGACCTCAAGATCTTCTACAAGGGAAAGACTAAAGGTCAGAGCCCCGTTTAGCGCAATTAAATCCTGACTGATTCAGAATCAGCCGGGAGTCCCGCATGGCAACACACCAGTGGCCAGAGCTCAAGCAGGGAGGGTTTCAGTCAGCAAAGACCCCCCATTGGCCATTAATGATTTCTCTTGGCCAATCAGATGCGTGCAGTCTGATTAATTGGACACTTCCAGGGCAGAAAATAAGCTGTGGCTGTGTGCACTCCCCCCTACTGTAGCATTTTTAATGGGTCTAAATATGAGTGGAATATTGATTTAAAAATGATATGAACCAAACTGGTATAAAAGGGTACCTGCATTGGATTTTGTCATTTAGTTGTGTGTGTGTGTGTGTGTGTGTGTGTGTGTGTGTGTGTGTGTGTGCACGCATCTCCTGCAGGTCGTAATGCCTGTGCCAGTCAGCCCTGCAGCCTGCTGTGTCTGCCCCAGCCGGGTCACCGCCATACCTGCGTCTGTCCAGAGGGGGCGCCCACCACCCTCCTGCCCTCTGGAGAGGTCCAGTGCCAGTGCCCTACTGGATACCTCCTGCGCAACAACACCTGTGTAAAGACAGGTGAGAGCGGGATACTGTACTCCAGGAGGTTGGAACAGGCGTAGGTAATTTAGAGGTTGCAGGTTCAAATCCCAGGCACTATCTTCGCCATTTCAGACAAGATACTTAACTTTAACTCATGTCAGTAAACATGCAGATGTATAAATAGATGGTGTGTAATAAAAAGTCATCAATGCTGGTTGCTGTAGATAAGAAGTCATACGTGAAGCAGAAAGTCAGATATAAAATGGAGGCTCCTGGCCCCTGCAGGACCGGTCCCTCGGCGGGTACCCCCTGCAGGCTGAGGTATAATCTCCCTCCTCCCTCTCTGTCCCGCCAGAACACACCTGTCTGCCCAACCAGTACCGCTGCGCCAACGGCAAGTGCATCAGCAGCATCTGGAAGTGCGACAGCGACAACGACTGCGGCGACATGAGCGACGAGCTCGAGTGCCGTGAGTAAAGCCTGCTGGCATGCGGTCACCCCGACCACCTGTACGCTCGCATTCACCAATACGGTCACATCAAACATCTGCCCGGTTACACTGACCGCCCGTACTCTCGCATTGAACATCTGCCCAGTCACCCCGACCACCCGTACGCTCGCATTGAATATCTGCCCAGTCACCCTGACCACCCGTACTCTCGCATTGAACATCTGCCCAGTCACCCTGACCACCCGTACTCTCGCATTGAACATCTGCCCAGTCACCCTGACCACCCGTACTCTCGCATTGAACATCTGCCCAGTCACCCTGACCACCCGTACTCTCGCATTGAACATCTGCCCAGTCACCCTGACCACCCGTACTCTCGCATTGAACATCTGCCCAGTCACC
>NC_049212.1:15000167-15007667 GCF_013347855.1 Anguilla anguilla | reverse complement strand
CTCTCTCTCTCTGTCTGTAGTGGGCCACCACACCTGTGAGTCCAGAAGTTTCCAGTGCCACACGGGTCACTGTATCCCGCAGCGCTGGGTGTGTGACGGGGATGATGACTGCCAGGATGGCTCTGACGAGGAGCCGTCACATTGTGGTCAGTCATCGTGCCTTCCGCTGCTCCTCCCACATTGCTGGTCCTCCCCCCATACTGCTCTTACAGTACCCTACATACACACACACACACACACACAAACGTACTCAGACAGTTAAATGCAAAACTTTGGGACAGCGATGCAATTGTATTCCAGCACATTGAATTTGAAGTAAAATATGAGGTTAAAGTGCAGACTATCGGCTGTAATTTGGGGGTTCCCATGATCTGTGCAGGAATTTACAGCCCTTTTTATATACAGTCCCCCTACTTTAGGGGAGCAAAAGTCATTGTAAAAATAAAAATAAAGTCATTTTTAGTACTTGGTTGCAAATCCTTTGAACTCGATGACTGTCTGGCCAAGAGACAGCTGTTCAGCCAATTGCATAATTATATTTGCTCCCCTAAAATGGAAGGACTATGTATAAATGGTCTACACAGATCCCCCAATTTTGATGTAAACAGCATTAAATTAAGCTGATAGTTTACACTTTAACCTTGTAGTTGTTGTTTCATTTCTAATCCAATGTGCTGGAGTAAAGAGCCAAAACAACCAAAATTGTCACCTTCCCAGTACATTTGCATTTAACTGTACGCACACACACACTCGCACGCACACACACACGTTTATGAGTGCTCGTTTGAGGGTTTGTGGGTTCTGTTTCTCAGGAGGCGAGCGCTGTAACGGATTCCTCTGCTCCAACGGCACCTGCCTGCACTCCAGCGCTCACTGCAATGGCGTGAAGGACTGCCCAGGGGGCGCCGACGAGCAGCATTGCGGTCAGTCGCTGTTCATCTCACCCAGCTGAGCTTGCAGCCGACATCATTAAGTACCGACCTGTGTCTGTAGTCAAAGGCTGTTTGTTTTCTCTTTAACAGGATTCTCTGATTAAATTGTTTCATTACATCATTCACTTTACTGGCAGGTACTGCATCTCCTGTCTTACAGTACATGGTGTTTTAATGCACTGGCCCTTTATTATCTCTGAGGACTATACTTTCCTCCTCTGCAGTATTAGAGCACTTCACTTCCTGATCTCTGCACTTGTCTTCATGCTGTCAGTTGTGCTGGTTAAAAGTGTCTCCTGAATGCCAGTGCTGTTACATAGTGGAAATTGAGCTTGTGCTTGAACTCCCGGTCTGTGGCGCCCCCTGCAGACCCGCTGTGCACGCGCTACATGGAGTTTGTGTGCCGGAACCGCGCTCAGTGCCTCTTCCAGTCGCTGGTGTGCGATGGCGTCCGACACTGCGAGGACGGGTCGGACGAGGACGCCGCGTACGCCGGATGCCGTGAGTCCCGCCCCCCCCTACTGTCCTCGGCACCCGATCTGGCCCTTAACACGCATCAGAACGTAAAATTCAAGAACGTGAAATAACTGTAGAGACAGCTACTGCATATGAACGTATGCTAGAGCTGCTGCAAAATGGCTGTTGCTGTGAGTGGTAAACCTGAATCTTTAAAAAAACATTCTTAGACTTGCATTCCTACTTTTGCAATCTGTCAGTCCTTTTGTAAACAGCTTGCTACATTTCTACCCATGAAGGCCTGCTGTGTCTTGTCTCACACTCTGTTGGTGTGTGATCCTCTCCCCGTCCCTCAGCCACAAGACCAGAATTCGAGAAGACGTGCGACGCGTACACCTTCCAGTGCTCCAACGGCGTGTGCGTGAGCCTGGAGTGGAAGTGTGATGGCATGGACGACTGCGGCGACTACTCTGATGAGGCCAACTGCGGTGAGCCTCCCGCGCTCAGGTCGGGCGTGACTGCTGTGTGCTTGGCTGTGAGGGTGTGTGTCAAGTATTCTGTGCTAGGTTGTGAGGTTGAGTGTGAGGTACTATGTTTGGTTGTGAAGATGTACAGTATGTAACATATTGTGTGTTAGGTTGTGAGAGTGTATGTGAGGTCTGTGTTTTACCTTGTGCAGTTGTGTGTGAGTGCTGTTTGTTAGGTTGTGAGGTTGGGTGTGAGTGCTGTGTGTTTGGTTTTGAGGACGTATGTGTGTACTGCGTGTTGGGTTGTGAGGTTATATGAGTGCTGTATGTTAGGTTGTGATGTTGTGTGTGCGTGCTGTGAGTTTTGTTGTGAGTATTCTGTGTTGGGTTGTGAGGTTGTACTGTATGTGAGGTCTGTGTGACTGCTGTGTTTCTGCGCTTCAGGTTTGACCACAGACGTGCCGGGCTGTTCGCGGTACTACCAGTACGAGTGCGCTAACGGCCGCTGCGTGCCCACCTGGTGGAAGTGTGACGGGGAGAACGACTGCGGCGACTGGTCTGACGAGTCTCACTGCATAGGTACCCGAAACAGGAAGTCCCTTTCAGGAAGTACCTCCTATCGACAGCTGTGTGAAAGCTGTCGCCTCACAGCACCCCCTAATCCTGGCTGTACCTGTGTTTGTGTGTGTGTTTGTGTGTTTGTGTGTGTATGTTTGTGTGTGTGTGTGCGTGTGTGTGTGTGTTTGTGCATGTGTGTGGTTGTGTGTGTGTGTGTGTGTGGTTGTGTGTGTGCGTGTTCCTCGTGTGCAGACAGGGTCACACCCCACACCCCGGCCCCCACGCCGGTCTCCTGCTCCCCTAACCGCTTCCACTGTGGCTCTGGGGCCTGCATCATCAGCACCTGGGTGTGTGACGGGTACGCCGACTGTCCCGACGGCTCGGACGAGCTGGGCTGCCCCACGGGTAAGAGAACCCCCACCCCCACAGCATATCACACTCAGCACAACATCATCTAACTCTGAACCACATTTTAACACGCTCTCAATATAAGCACTGTCTCAAGCATGGTGGATATACTCTTTTTTCCCCTAAACTAACTAAAGGAATAACTACACGGTTGGTGTTATATAGTTATCTGTTATTGTTTTTAGTTATAAACTATAGCTTTTCAGGTTAGTAAAAAAAAGAGGGCAAAAAAAAAAAAAGTCTTGATTTGTGTTTGGGGACTTGAATTCTGTATGCCATATTAGTGAAAAATGGAAGCAGTATATAACAAATTAAGATGTACATCTTGCTCATAATACTTGGGAGGAAGTAGAGCAGTTTGTGACTCTGGTGCTCATCCTATACCCCACCGATTACACCTCATAGGTAGCCAATCACATGCACATCACAGTGATGTGCATTTGCACATGTGGGTTTCTCTCCCAGGTTCCAATGGGACTGTGACCCAGGCTGCCCCTCCCACAGCTGCCCCCACACTCCCCCCCGGCCACTGTAACAGGGGGCAGTTTCCATGCCAACACCCCCCCGCCTGCATCCCGGACTGGCAGCGGTGTGACGGGCGCGTGCACTGCCTGGACGGCTCTGACGAAGCCCACTGCCGTAAGTGTGTGTGTGTGTGTGTGTGTGTGTGTGCGCGCGCGCATGTGTGTGTGCACGCATGTGTGTGTGTGTGTGTGTGTATGTGTGTGTGTGTGTGTGTGTGTACGTGCGTGCGTGCGTGTGTGTGTGAGTCCCTTTAATCCAGCAAAAAAAAGAATGTCATTTTGTCATTTGAACGGGGCTCCCTCTCTCCCTCCCTCCCTCCACTCTGGCTAGCCACCCGGGGGCCGCTGTCCTGCGTGAACGGCACGCTGTGCGCCGATATGGAGGCCTGCGTGATGGACAGCGAGCGCTGCGACGGCTTCATGGACTGCTCCGACCACAGCGACGAGGACAACTGCACCGGTGAGAGGCGCACCGAGAGAAACAGAGGCAGGGGGAAAGAGAGCAGTGCTTTACCTCAGAGAGAGAGAGACACTGTGAGAGAGTTACACTTATACACACTGAGAGAAACAGAGGCAGGGGGAAAGAGAGCAGTGCTTTACCTCAGAGAGAGAGAGAGAGAGACACTGTGAGAGAGTTACACTTATACGCACTGAGAGAAAGAGAGGCAGAGGGAAAGAGAGCAGTGCTTTACCTCAGAGAGAGAGAGACACTGTGAGAGAGTTACACTTATACGCACTGAGAGAAAGAGAGGCAGAGGGAAAGAGAGCAGTGCTTTACCTCAGAGAGAGAGAGACACTGTGAGAGAGTTACACTTATACGCACTGAGAGAAAGAGAGGCAGGGGGAAAGAGAGCAGTGCTTTACCTCAGAGAGAGAGAGAGAGACACTGTGAGAGAGTTACACTTATACGCACTGAGAGATAGAGAGACAGGGGGAAAGAGAGCAGTGCTTTACCTCAGAGAGAGAGAGAGACACTGTGAGAGAGTTACACTTATACGCACTGAGAGAAAGAGAGGCGGGGGGAAAGAGAGCAGTGCTTTACCTCAGAGAGAGAGAGAGAGACACTGTGAGAGAGTTACACTTATACGCACTGAGAGAAAGAGAGGCGGGGGGAAAGAGAGCAGTGCTTTACCTCAGAGAGAGAGAGAGAGACACTGTGAGAGAGTTACACTTATACGCACTGAGAGAAAGAGAGGCGGGGGGAAAGAGAGCAGTGCTTTACCTCAGAGAGAGAGAGAGAGACACTGTGAGAGAGTTACACTTATACACACTGAGAGAAACAGAGGCAGGGGGAAAGAGAGCAGTGCTTTACCTGAGAGAGAGAGAGAGACGCTGTGAGAGAGTTACACTTATACGCACTGAGAGAAAGAGAGGCGGGGGGAAAGAGAGCAGTGCTTTACCTCAGAGAGAGACACTGTGAGAGTTACACTTATACGCACTGACAGATAGTGGTTACATGGTGTTGTGTAATAAGGCTGTGTTGTGACAGCAGGCGCTGGTAAAGCCGTGCAGGGCTCTGTCTCAGTCACCTCTCCTCTCCTCTCCTCTCCTCTCCTCTCCTCTCCCCTTCTCTCCTCTCCTCTCCTCTCCCCTTCTCTCCTCTCCTCTCCTCTCCTCTCCTCTCCTCTCCCCTTCTCTCCGCAGCTGACACCTTGGTCTATAAGATCCAGAACCTGCACTGGAGTTCGGACTTTTCTGGCGCCGTTACCCTCACTTGGTCCCGCCCCAAAAACCTGCCCCTGTCCTCCTGCTACTTCCTGGTCTATTACAGGTAACATGTACATGGGATCCTGATCCATTACCATATGCAGTGGTAGCCTGTCATGGGCTAGGCCAGTATGAGCCCTCTACATAGTTGCTGTATGTACACATAGGGAACATAGAACAACTGAACTTCCAACATGCAGTTCATTGCATTTTTCTAGGAGCTATTGTCCAGAGTGACTTACACAGATTACGTTTTTACATACAATTCAATATGTACTGTCGGATATTTTTACTGAAGCAATGTAGGTTAAGTACCTTGCTCAAGGCTACAGTGGTAGTGCTCTGGACACCAACCCACAGCCTTCGAGTTGTGGGGGTCTCGGGGGGGATACCACTCTTCCATAAGCAACTGTGCCTCGGGCCTCGCTATTGAATATCCCATAAATGCCAAATTGAATTAAGATGTGGTGACTGCAAAGGCTCTGACTTATGGAACATGTCAATATCATGCTCGGTGGGCAGATGGTTCTTGAACAATACCCCCCTGTGGGAAAGCTGCTTTTACCTGAAGCTGAAGATGACCGCTGTGTGTAGTTAAGTAGTACTGGACATGATGTGTCCATGTGTGTACAGGTTGGTTGGTGCTCAGCAGTGGACCCTCATGGAGACACACAGTGTTAAGAGCAGCTGCACACTGACAGTGCTGAAACCTGACACCACCTACCAGGTGAAGGTGCAGACCCAGTGTCTGAACAAACTGCACAAAACCAACGAGGTCCTGACGCTCCGCACGCCAGAGGGATGTGAGTTCTCTCCTAAAACATTCACTCTGTGCCTTTTACACATTAACCTGATATGCCTTTCATGCAGACACGCACACACACACACGCACACACATGCATATATCCATATGTTGTTGAAGGTTTTCTACCATAGTTCATCTACCATATTTAAAAATATAAAGATGCATATAAATAAATTCTGTGTTACCTGAATGGTATTTTTACATCTTAGTAATACAAATGTTAGCTTTACATAGGACTCTGGCACAGGTATTTGCAGTGATGCTGTGTTAAGACCTGCTATCTGTTTGTGCTGTATGTGAATAACTGTAGTATTCCTGTAATAAGTTAAAACTGACACTAATAGGACACGAGCATGTGATGTAATGTATGACCTGTAATGTCACAGTGCCAGACCCCCCCAGGGACCTGCAGCTGTCATGTGACAACGGGGAGGATGGCACAGTGGTTTGCTCCTGGAACCCCCCTGATAAAGCGCATGGTTTGATCCGGGAGTACCTTGTAAGTGTGCCAAGTGTGTTAAAATTCTTGTCACCCAGAGCGGTTTTCGCATTGCCATTTTTACCGTAGCTTCACATGAATACTAATGTTGTTCAGGCTGATTTTTATTGTACAGTTGTGTATTGTTTCCCATCATTATTGTTTAATCGTTTCCAGCAATTTGGCTCATTGCTGCATGAAGCGGTTTTACTGGCAAACCCAAAGCAGTAGTTTGCTAATTGTGATAAATGAATGAGATTAGCCTAATTGGGCATTAGCCAAAGCTATATCATAGCCTGGGTCATTTCCACTGAGACAGATACTCTCTCGTGCGCAGGTAGAGTACAGTCAGACGGGCAGTGCGGAATGGACGTCACAACGCAGCATCACCACCACGACAGAGGTCCACAGCCTGCAGCCTAGCGCCCTCTACAGGTTCCGGGTGAGAATGACAGCGCCACTCTCTATTGAGCTGACTTAGCTTTTCAGATGATCACTGTACATCTGCATATGAGCCAAATCAGTTCAGGCTGACTGTCTTTGCTCAAAGATATTGTATGTGTACCCTGCCAGGGACTGCACGCTACATCCTCTACAGCATACTGCAGCCCTGCATAGCACTTCTCTTACTGATATATCATTGATGTTGTTGACAGCGTGTTAGTCGTGTGGCCTGTGTGTTGAGTCATGTTGCTTGAGTGCGAGCATGCTGAACATATGGCACGTCAGTATGCTGAGGGGAGTGTTGAGTTGTGTGCTCGCTGTGTTCTAGGTGGCGGCAGTGACTGGCCGGGGGGTGGGGAACTGGACGGAGATTAAAAGCATCACCCCACAGAAAGGTGAGAGCTGCCCCCTTCTCTCAGCCCAGCCCCGCCCACACATCCCTACTACAGCAGTGATTGGCCGTGCTACCAGTACAGCATGCATTAGTGAAACAAGCCCTATTTTGCTGCCATTTTGTATGTGTATAAAGAAAGCAGTCAACATCTACTGCAGTTAGCTAGTGTCTTCCACACCACGCCTACTGGTCTCACATGCCACTGTCCCCCCTGCATGGTTGCTGAGCTCAGAGTGCTTTCTCTGGGGTTTTTAGTGGTTGCTTCCCTGCCTGATTAAGAATTGATTGCCCTCCTTGCAGACCAGCTCCCTGAGCCGCCCATAAACT